>NW_027497784.1:0-42521 GCF_021521415.1 Bidens hawaiensis | reverse complement strand
CCGACCCATACCAACTCCTATTCTGTTATTTATTTCCTGATAACCCGAGTAAACTTTCCATCTATTTATAAGTAATATAATTAATATTACCTATGAAATTTCGGGATGTTACATGAAGTTTGGTATCACGAAACCCTTATTAGGCCACATGACGATACCAGCACATAGCAGATCAATCAATTGTTTTTTATTGGCACTTTAAACTCATGTAAAAACACCATCAAAGAGTAATCCTAACATAAAACCCCCTTTTATTTTTATTAGTTAGGTTTGAAACCCGAAACCAATATATCTATCTATCTATCTATCTATAAACGAAGACATAAAAATCATACGTGTCGCGATGTGGTCGCTCCCCCCTTTTTATTGAGTCACCAGATTTGCTTGATTTTTAAATGGAGGCTTCTCATTCACTTGGCCCGAATTCATGGGTATGAGTCTTACCAAACCCAGATATTCCTTAAACGGGTTATAACATCTTATTAAATTAAAAATTATTCTCACCAAATTATTTATGTAAAAATCCTATAAAATAGGATATATAAAAATTAATATCTTATTTATTTAAAAAAAATATATATTATTTAAATTAAAAAACCAATTTAATAGTAAAAAAAATAAACAGGTCTTGAATCTCATCAAACCGTAAGTATATTATAACTTTCATAAATATTATTTATAACTAAAAAACCAATATCATAGTAAAAAAAATAAACGGGTCTTGGGTCTCATCAAAATCATATAGCTTTTAAACCGGGTTATAACATCTTATTTATTTATGAAACAATTTATTATCAAACCATAAATATATTATTAACTTTCAAAATATATAAATTAAATCAATAAATAAATATTAAAACAAAAAATATAAAACAACCCTTAATTTGTACTCAAAACACCCCCTTCTCAGGTGATTGCAGATCTCATCTACCTACTTATCCCCAAACTACATAACACTAATCACATCGTCAAAATCATCGAAAACCCAGTCACCAAACATCCCAATAATATCACACACCATATTTAGGGGCTTGCTTGTTTCTGCAACACCATCAATGGCTGATATACCAGAAGGAACTGTTCAGAATGTACTGGAACAAGATACTCTCAAGTGGGTTTTCGTTGGCGGCAAAGGGGGTGTTGGTAAAACCACTTGCAGCTCCATTCTCTCAATCCTCTTGGCTTCTGTTAGATCTTCTGTTCTCATCATCTCTACTGATCCAGCTCATAATCTCAGTGATGCCTTTCAGCAAAGGTTCACCAAATCTCCTACCCTTGTCAATGGCTTCACCAATCTGTATGCAATGGTTAGTTAGTTGTTTCATACCTAATTTCTTGTTTATTCATCTGGGTTGGTTCAATTCAAACATGGGTGTTGTTGAATTTTGGTTATTGATCAAAAAGCTTCATTCTTGATGGATGGGTTATAGTTAATTTTATGTTTTTTGATAGTTATAGTAGGTGGGAATTAGGGTTTTTTTCAATTTTTCCTAAATATGAGTGTAATATGACCTTTTGAATATTCTTGTTCGTTAAAGATTCCATCTTTGGTTAGTTATTGACAAGTACTTGCTAATTGATATCATGTTTCACCAATTTGTATGCAATGGTTAGTTGTTTCATACCTAATATCTTGTTTATTCAACTGGATTGGTTAAATTTAAGTATGGGTATTGTTGAATTGTGGTTATTGACCAAAAAGCTTCATTCTTGATGGATGATTTATAGTTAATATTATGTTTCTTGATAGTTGAAGTAGTTGGGAATTAGGGTTTATCTCAATTTTCCCTAAATAAGAGTTTAATATGGCTTTTGAATGTTCTTGTTCATTAAAGATGGAATCTTTGGTTATTGACAAGTCTTTGCTAATTGATTTTATGTTTCAACAATCCGTATGCAATGGTTAGTTTGTTGTTTCATGCCTAATCTTTTGTTTATTCAACTGGGTTGGTTAAATTTAAGTATGGGTATTGTTGAATTGTGGTTATTGACTAAAAAGCTTCATTTTTGATGGATGATTTATAGTTAATATCATGTTTCTTGATAGTGGGCTTCATATGAAGTAGGTCGGAATTGGGGTTTATCACAATTTTCCTTAAATAAGAGTTCAATATGGCTTTTGAATATTCTTATTCACCAAAGATTCTATCTTTGCTAATTGGGGTTGCTCGGCGCAGCTTGTTGCACGTTTATTATTTTGTAATATTTTGTGTTTAGCTATGAAAATAGCAATGAACCTCTATTATTTCATGTTAACATGTTTTACCAATTTGTATGCAATGGCTAGTCTATTTTCTTATTTATTCAACTAGGTAGGTAAAATTCAAGCGTGTGTGCTATTGAATTGTGGTTGTTGATCACAAAGTTTTCATTTTTGATGGCTAATTTTATGTTTCTTGATTTATAGTTGGGACTTGGGGTTTATCTCATATGGCTTTTGAATATTCTTGTTCACAAAAAATGTCATTTTTTGGTTATTGACGAGTTCTAGCTGATATCATGATTCTTGATTCAATTTGTAAATTAACTAAGTTTTAAACTACTTTTGCATTATTTTGTTTTCTCACTATTCGTTAAAAGCTACTGTGTTTGTGTCTGAATTCTCTAATTTCACAATTTGGTTGTTTTTTAATCGGTTAAATGTAGAATGAGGTTTGACTGTTTGAGTATTACTCAATGTTAAAACCTCTAAATAATGGTTATTTCAAAAAAGAAACACTTGTGGACCAAAAGCCAATTCCGTTTTGCAGGAGGTGGACCCGACAGTGAAGAATGAAGATACGGGAAGTTCAGATGGAATGGATGGTTTCTTATCAGATTTAGCAAATTCAATTCCTGGAATCGATGAGGCTATGAGTTTTGCCGAGATGCTAAAGTGAGTTTTTTTTATTCACATATTAGCAAATTGTTCATAAAGACAGAATAAAGTAATCTTTACCAAAATCACTTTTATCGTTGTTTTTAATATGACGAGGAGATTAGGTAACCTAGTTTTGAAATTCAGCTAGTAACGTATATCTTTGAATTATTATTTGGTTTTGAGATTAATTTATGTATTTTTTATATATTTGGCTTCAGGTTGGTGCAGACCATGGACTATTCAGTGATAGTTTTTGATACTGCTCCCACCGGCCATACACTTCGGTTGCTACAATTTCCTTCAACATTAGAAAAAGGTCTTGACAAAATGATGAGCTTAAAGAGTAAATTCGGTGGCTTGATCGGTCAGGTATTTTTTTTTGAACTCTAGTTCATTAGAAATAAAAAGTAATTGCATTTTTATTTTACACAACTTAACAAATTTTATTGGATCCCATTTGTATGGCATGATAAAAAAAATGTGATTTGGAGTCCCATTTATATGATTCAGGAAGAAACCAAGATCTGATTGTGGGTCCCGTCTAGGTACTAGATACGGGGTCCACAAGTTAAAGAATGAATTATAACCTCATAACTTCCTTCATATTCAAGGCCTTAGCTTCTTCTGTTTTCGGATAAAGTAAATGGGACCCACGAAATAGGCCTAGTTTTGGGGTCAACACCCCTTCACATTTGTGGTTTATCAATGAATGGGTGTAATATAATAACAGATGACTCGTATGTTTGGGATTGGAGAAGAGTTTGGCGAGGATGCAATTCTTGGAAAGCTGGAGGGCATGAAAGACGTTATTGAACAAGTCAACAAGCAGTTCAAAGATCCGGTATGCATTTATTGGTGAAATGTCTAAAGTACCCCTTGTCAAAGTGATTAAACGCTGCATTAAATTTTCTAATGTTTGGCTAACCTACTTATTATTTAGTGGTCAAACAATCAATTTTAACACCATCAATGTATTGAGTAAAATTAGTAATAGATTTTTTTTATATCTATTAATTGAAAAAAATAGAATTTGACAAACACTTGAGTGCTTAACACCATCAAAAGTTAAAATTTTTACCCTAATGCAGGATTTGACAACTTTTGTGTGCGTGTGCATTCCCGAATTTCTCTCGTTATATGAGACAGAGAGACTGGTGCAAGAACTCGCTAAGTTTGAGATTGATACGCATAATATCATCATCAATCAAGTACTTTTTGATGAAGAAGGTACACTTTCTCATTGTTTTAGTGGTGGGAAATTTATTATTCATTAAGCTCATTTGTCTTTTCATGGGTCCTATAAACATGACCCACAAAATGAAATATGAACTATGTTCATATATTAAGCCCGCTTCGGTTTCTATTCCAGGAGTTGAATCGAAGTTACTCAAAGCTCGAATGAAAATGCAACAAAAGTATCTGGATCAGTTCTACATGTTGTATGATGATTTCAATATTACAAAGTTGCCATTGCTGCCACAAGAGGTAAACGGATCTTTTCTGGTTATCGGTTCGGGTTTCTTGATTAATGAGTAATAATAGTACCATTTTTAAGATTTGACTTTTGAGAGTCAATACAATTTGCAGTCTTTTTAAGTCTCGAAAAGAGTTATATAAGAACCGTCTTACTCATGGTTTGAGAAATGGCTATTTTATAATGTCAAGTTGAAAGTAAAAATATATAAATCCATGTTGATTTTAAATTTTCAGAAGTATGAGGTTTGACTTTCAAAGTTGGACTTCTTTATGCTTTATGCAGAGAGTTAAAAAAACATTTAAAAAAAAAGATTGTGTACCAAAGATGGGATTTTTATTTATTGTTATAGAAGTTGACTAGTCTACGCTTGAATTCAATCAAGATTTTTTCTGTAATTAATTCAAACGTATGTTATAATTGTTCTTGTTCTTATAAGAACAGCTTTGAACAAGAGTCACAAATTAACGAACGGATTTTTTTGACAGGTTTGTGGAGTTGAAGCATTAAAAGCATTTTCAGAACATTTCTTGAAACCGTATCAGCCTTTGCTTACTCGAGGAACAATACAAGAGCTAGAAGTACGAGTTTCAAGGCTCCAAGAACAACTTAAAGAAGCCGAATCTGAACTAGAAAGGGCAAGAAAAGGGAAACAACCTATTAGCAATTAAAAAAAATATTTTATGAGAATCAAGAATTATTAAGTTTTTATACATCTATATGCTTAATCTTGTATAATTCTGGTTTATTGTTAGATCTATTTTGATGCCATTGTTTTTGTAACGGATTAGATTATATGGTCATTGAAGTTTTTAGCACAATGGAAGTTGTCACTACAGTCAAATGCAAACTGATCGTTTATCATTTACGTTTAATTTGTGTTGTCATGATAGCCTTTGACCCAATGGCGCGGGTAAATTTTTCTCAACAAAGTGGTGAGGCTTCGAACTCCATTCGTATTTTGGTGGATTTAAGGTGGTGTAGGATTAGAGTGTGTGTAAAATAAAGATGAAGTTATATAAAATCCGGCCAGTAACAAATCAATTATTGCCTTGGTTCACTTTCAAAAAGTTTTTTAGTTTATTTTAACCTTTATCATAGTTTTATTCTTGAAGACGTTTGAGTCTCGTTCGTGGTAAAATGTTGTGTGCAAGCTAGAGAGTTTATCATAGTGGTCCTTTGGGTGGTATCTTTCTTTTGGAATTAGTGTGGCCCGGGCCACTAACTATGTTTGTGATAGCAGGCTTGGGTGACCTTTTGCCAATGAATGTATTTGGGTGGCTGGGCATTGTTAATCGTTCAAAGATTGAGATGAATCATGTTTATCAGATTCAATGGGTTACAGAGTGACAACAAAGTTGAGATGGCCGAGTTGGTCTAAGGCGCCAGATTAAGGTTCTGGTCCGAAAGGGCGTGGGTTCAAATCCCACTCTCAACAATTTAACTTTTTAATCTTTCATTTTTTTCTTAAAACAATTCTATGGAAAGTTAATGACTTTACACAAACATGTGCTACCTTTTATATATATTTTTGCTGTTCTTGGGATCCTTAATGAGTTAATTTGAGAAAAAAGTTGTCGTCTTACTTAGATAAATGTTACATCATCATCACACGTGACACAAAAGGCAAGATAAATCCTGTGCCTTATGATGTTTTGTCATTACAGATCGGATAACGGATGTAGCGTGACAGATTTCAAGGGGTGTAGGGAATCATTTGAATATAAAGAATCAAGTCAATGGTACATATATGAAAGACAAAACTACCTATTTGCAACAACAATCACTACTATATATATAAAAAGTATAACTATAAACAGTATCAAAAGTCAGAAATCCTAAGAACTCTAATTACAAAAAGTTAAATTGCGCCTAAAAATTCATCAAATAGTCAGATTCTCTTGAATCCCAAGGAACGACCCGACAATTTGACCGCCTACATCCGGAAAAAGTTGAAATCCCTTCAGAGATTTAACTTTGCCCTTTTGATCCACTTCAACAGGGTACCTCATTAAATGCCCCCTCATTTCTGTTACCTCTATCAGCCGCAAATTGCCTCCAGTTTGCTTCAGACAATGCTCTTACATATCTTACACATTCAATTGATTCGGGCTGTGTAAACAGATCATCAACCAGCCCGAGATGCTCGGCCCAGAGAGACATTCTGTATCCATATACCTAAGGAAAAAAGCATAGAAATTAAATAACTAAAGAAAAAGAGAAAAATGTGTGAATTCTTTTTTTAAAAAAAACTTACTTGCCCACGTGGGTATGCGAGTTTTGTTGCCCAAGTATGTTGAGGCTGGTAGGCCCCTATTGCAATCTCCGTGTCGCGGGTTCCCTCCTTAGATCTTTGATTAATGTTTGCAGATCCGATAATTACATACTCATCATCAACTATCATTCCTTTGGAATGAACATAGATCATGAATCGCCGGTTCTTTTGAGCAAGTCCCTAAAATATAAATATTAACTATCAATGCAGATAAAAAAGTTCAACAGTGACGCGTAATCATAAAGATAAGTGAGGCCTACCTGGGATGTATTTCCTAAACTAGGGCTCGGGTCACCCGCATTATCATGTGGACCAACGGCTTCACGGTTCCCAAGACAAAAGAAATTCAAATAATCATGTAACGAAAATGCTCCCTCGAGCCCAAGTTCAACCAAGGACTTGTGGATGACCTCATACATCATCTGCATTGTCTTGTTCTGCAAAGTTAAAACATGTTTATTCACTTTAAAGTTCAAGAAACACAAAACAAAACTTTAAAAACATATATTGCATATAAGAAAATGTTGTTGAATAAACTCGCAACAAGATGTATGAAATATTGAATCTGAAATGTAACCTGCCAAAATAAAATGCGTTGCGTAGCAGAGGCTGTAGGGACGCCCTCGGGCCACATAGGAATGACAACATATACAGCAAACCTTTGATTTGCTCTAATTTTACTAGCAATTTTAAGGGCAATTTCCATCGGAATCAAGTTGTTGGCACCTAACAAACATAATCAAATATGAAAAAGTTTGAATAATAAAATTTGAAGTGGAGTACTATATGTTAAAGAAAATGTTCTGTAATCCTTACCCAGTTCTTTATATGAACTCCAGTGAAAGGATGATCCAATAAAGTATTGGTTTTCGATATAAATGAAATGTTGGGCGGAACGAATAGCCTTCACATATGCTGAATGTATGCTCATATCAATCATCACATTTTTTACACAAACCAAATTCTGTAGATTATAAGTTTTTCGATTACAAAATCTGTTCACTAACAAAGACAATATTCACATGTTAATATCTCGAACCTTGGTTGTAGCTTCCCTCGGATCCTTTGGAAAGCCTTTAACAGAGTTTGAATCAATTGAACGGAAAATCTGCATCAGGTAAAGAAGAAGAAATCAATTGACAAAATGCCAACTACATTGTTATCAATTTATTTACCTGTACATGCCACCCTTCGGGATCTTGGTCATAATGGTAAGGTTGATCATTTACACCCAAAATGTCTGGCACTCTTTCTATTTTGAGCAACGCGTCGTCATATGAAGTTTTTAGTTTTTTCAAACCATGAGGTTTTGACGCCTTTAACCATCGTTCCTCAAAGTTGGTCATGACATCATATGCAGCTGGTCCATCAATTTTACTATGCATGTCATGCCATGGTTCTCTTGGACAACCTACTAGATTACCCTGTTAAAAGTAATAATTGCGTGGGTCACGTTAGTCGAGTTAAAAATGTGATTTTTATAATGTATTGTCGATCTTTATGGCAGTCTTCTAACAAGAATAATTACACTAAGGGATCGAATTCATTACTGTGAAAGTAGGATTATGGAAGTCATCTGCGTTCACCGTGTTTAGAGTCCTAAACAAGGGATGATGCGGAGAGTCATATCTGCCATCACATAGATCCAATCCACCAACAAAAGCTAAAATTCTTCTTTTACCGTATCCAGCTTCGGTATCAACAATCACAGTTTTCTGGTGGTGTGTATATATAGTTCCAATTTCCTATAACAAGTTTAAAAAGTGAAAAGTAGCAGAAAAAAATTACAATTTTATGAAGTTGTCAAAAGGTATAACCTTTCACATTTGTACAATTCTTGCATACCTGCTTCTTGATCCAACTGTGTCGTTTTCCAGCCACACGAGGAACAAGCAGCACTTGTACTGACGAGTGCTTAAAGAAATGTCGAGTTTCTTCATCATGGGTAGCCATGAGTCCATCCTGAACATATTATGATCAATGTTAAATTACCTAACTATCCATGGCAAAAAAAAGAAACAAAAAAACTTACTATTTTGTAGCCCAAAATGTTCCTTGAAGTAGGATCATCCCAAACAAGAAGCAAAACTCTAACACCCTCTTGTGATTTCAATTTCAAAAGATCTCCAAGGGTAATTTCGGGAGTATTAGCCGCCCCACGCACTAATTTTACCTTGTGCCACACAGACCAACCCGTTATATATATAAGATGTCGAGCCTTACTTATTGCCTCAAATATATCATTCCAACAAGACCCGTGGACATAATGCTTGTCTTGATCAAGCTTAAAATCCGGTAAAGACCCGTTGTGCACATGTCCATCTTGATATAAAGTCACCCTACCACCTTGCCTTAACGGGAAATAAGTCCCCGGCACCCCGATATATTGTGGGCCCGCTCCAACCCCGTTATGATATAAACTCAGTTTATCGATTGAAAAGTATTGAATTGTGAGTCTTAAACTCGCTCCATTTTTAGACGGTCTTCCGTTTGTGTTGATTAACGGGAACAACCCTTCGATTCTAGATCCCGAATATAATTGTTCAACAGGAATTGCTACAACTCCTATAAGTTGAGATCCCACAACATCACTATCTTTAACAAGAAAATGAACTTCAGCAGCATGATGTGCAACGGGCACACTAAAATACTGCTTCCAAACCGGATTTTCATTGTTACTAATTACATAAGTTCTTCCAATCACCGCGGTTGTTACAGCAATAGACACGTATGGATCGCTGGTTATTCTAGTTTTCTTTCCAGGTAATCTATTGAACACACCCCCCATTGTTTTGTGAAACATGTCCATATTTGGAAGGTTTTTCGCTTCAAGAATCCATATATCTAAATTCCCATGTAAAAGTAGAACCTTTAACACCTTTTTAGAAGGCGTTAACGAGACCGTTTGATATTGTAATTGATTGTTCTGTTGATCGACAAACGAAGGCGCGTGTCCAAAATTAGGATTTTGAGTTAAATCAAGAGAACCAGTACTTTGAGAAACGGAGCCAAAGGTAAAAAGAGAATTATTATCACTAGGACGAAGCCCGTCAGGTTCATATTTTGCGCTTGCACTTTGAAACATTGGGACAGCAGGCGGAGCAGATGGTACATTCTCCGCGGTAATAGATAAATTAGCAAACTGATTATTATTATTATTATTATTATTATTATTATTATTATTATTATTATTATTATCTATATGAGGGTACAAGGGTGTGGAGCTAGTTGATGAATAACTAGTGGCATTGGTCCCACTAGCACCATAGGTAGTCGATTGAATATCCGGAGAAGCAGAGATGCCTTGAGGTGGGGGAGGGTACCCATTATATCCTCCAGGGTATTGGAATGGAGGCGGGAGACCGGGAAATGGATGTGGAGGAGGGTAAGGGTGGGCGGAAGGTGGCGGAGATTGTGCTGGTGATTGAAATATAAATGGTGGTGGATATGGATATGGAGATGGAGATGAATATTGAGGTGGGTAGTTTGAAGGAGATTGGTATGGAGATGCATGTGGATAATGCATAGGAGGTGGTGGATAATTAGGATGGTATCCATAGCCAGAAGGGTATGGATGATTATTGTATTGAGATTGTTGCTGGTTGTAATTATGATCCATTGTATAATATATATAGGGTGGGTGTTATTTCATGTTCATCTTGGCATGCATTTCATCAAACATGACCTTCAAATCTATATCTATAATTCAATAAAGAAGAAATAATATATACCTTCAAATTGGGATCAAGATATTGGATCATACACCAATCCAAATTATATGATGAAATTGTGGGTTGAACCTGAGATTCAACAAGGTTGAATTCTTCTTGACAAATTATACAAGATAGATATTATTATTATGATGTTTGGATTAACTTAGAACTTGTTTCTCATGAGATGGTATGTTACCTTTAGATCATGCATAATCATGCATGCCTTTTTCTTTCTAATCTATCTATGCATATTAGTATAAAACAATATTGCTCAATTAGGTCTATAAATTTTTCTAAAAAAAGGTTGTAAATCATTTATAAAATATTTGAAAAACACATACATCCCTATAATTTATACCATAAATGTTGAAAATCAATCAATTAATAATAATAATAAACTAGTATTAATAAGACTCAAATCTATTACGTGTGCAGCGACAAGAGAACATGGCAAAAAAATGACGTCGAATATGTTTACAACAAAGTGTTCGTGTTCATGTTAAAACGCTGTTAAAAATAAGCAAATCACAACGAAAAAAAATGTAGAGAACAAAAAAAATATACGACTCTCCACAATGCGAAGGAAATATACCAAACACAAATTTACACCCATGGAGGTCCAAAATACCAACAAATATTCACCTCTCTTGCAACTTGATCAGTCAGATGGTTTGAGCATGCGACGAAGAGACACTGGTTAGATAATTAATATCTAAGATCTATCTAGTGAGTCAATATGAACTCTTCATTGGTTAAATCCGAGAAGCGATTGAGTCCTAGCGTGTAGGTAGAATTGCCGGCGGAGTTGTGCGTTTCTATGCGCCTCAGAGTTTCCAAAAAAATCTGAAACCTCTTGTCCTTCTCTGCAGGGGTGCTGTAGACTTTTTCATGTTTAATCATCCACGCCTCGAACATATCCTTGAGTTCATCAGCGGTGAGCCCACCCGAAGAACTAAAAGCTGCAACTAGTTAACACAGAAAAACGACACTTAACACAATGTTTGTTTAACAGACAGACAGATCAATATAAATATATAGCAGCAATAAACAAGATAATTAGGAATTGATTTTCTAAACACTTGATATATACTAATATACCAGATGACCGAATAGAATATAGGTTTCCGAATAATCTTGTGGGACAATTGTCCAGCTGCTTCTTGATCATGTTGAGGAATCGAAGAGGTGCCATTGGGAGTGAATGCAGATTAGAAGGGTTTATGGGAGGTTTTTAACAATAATAACAATAATAATAATCAACCTTTTACTATATATTTTCTTGTTAATATACTAAAATAAAAATTGAAATATAAGAGTCATACAGGTACAGATAGTGTTCAATTATTATTCAAACAATCCATTACAAATAATAAGAAAAAACATTGATAAATTAGCATCAAACTTTGTTCACTATGTAATCAATATTTACTCTGAACTCTCATATTGTGGATTGACAATAACAATTGGACTCCTTACAACATTGCAACTACTTCTCCATATCAGTGATCCCGAAACCACAAGTTTCGTGCTACTGATAGAGTTTACACTCACCGTAACTTTGAAGCTTCTCTTCTGTAAGGTATACGAGAACGAAAGTGTCGTCGGTTCCACTGTTATGTTCACTCCTTTTGGTGCTCTAATGATGGCATTGTAGGTAGATTTATCATGGCCTACATTAGTCACAGTTCTTCTGAAAGTTCCTGTAGTTATTGCTTTCTTGTTCTTTAAGGTAAGTTGCATGGTAGGGTAGTTAATGGAATCATCACTGACAAGTGGTGGAAGCAATGAAGCACAATCAATCTTTGATTTGGAACCGATCAAAGTTGCGATAGCTGATCTGTCGTATCCTTCATGGCATAGAAACTGTGCATATGACATGCTGTCCATATCATAGATCAACCCTGGACTCACGGCTCGTCTAGGATTCAGTTGACCGACACCATAAGACAACTCGGCGTTTTGGTCAACCCTCGAGCTCATAGGTGTTGCTATTAACATGTAAACCATGTCAATGAAAAATAAAAAAACATGAAAATGTTACTGTCTTTATGTTTTTAAGGTCTTAATTACCTGAAGTCAAAATGGCCGATTTGATCGCTGCAGGGGACCAATTTGGATGGAAAGATTTAACATAGGCAGCCACTCCTGCAACATGTGGACAAGCCATAGATGTTCCAGACATTATAGTAAACTTTGAGTACTGTGTATTGCCTTTTAGCCCGGTGAGTGTTTGTAGAGGTGTGTATGATGCCAAGATGTCGATTCCTGGTGCTGCAATATCTGGCTGTTTAATGGGACAAATGAATTGGTAAGTATTCATTAGGAGTTAAAACAAACTGCATAAGTAATTAAATGTGGTTTTGACTTTCGAGTATTGTGTTGTGTTTTGCGAACCTTTAGTACATGTTTTGTTCCTGGATTTGGACCCCTTGATGAAAACGTAGCAATAGAAGGAGCCGCAATTTTTACTTGTTCAGACTTGTATATAACTGCAGACGGTGATCTGCATTTTGTAAGATTTGACCCGTTTGAGATAAAGCACAACCAAAATGACCCATTCGATATGCATATATGGTTCAAAGTCTAAATGATACTTTATTTACCTAGTGGAATGTATATATTTACTGATGGTATCACCAACAGTCGAAAACCATGGTTGCAGGAGCCATGAAAATCTGAGCAGTATCAAGAAACACTTCACTTTCGATGATGGTTCCAACTCCCCCGAGCCCTTTGATAACCGAGTCAGAACCTCAAGTCCCTAGCTTACACTGAACTAGCTTCCCCTTCACTTTACTCGGGTCCAACGTGTTTTCCAGGCAAAACCTGTGACAGATATATAGCAGTAAATATAATATGATTCCGGTTTTAATTTACCTGTGTCCGTGTACTTGATGTTTGAGAAATAATACCCTGCGCTCTCCTGGCTTTCGGAGTTTATGGCCACGTCATGTCCACTGGTGATCGGGTACAGCTTTTGCTCCGGGTCGAAACCATTTATCCCAATTCCCTGCATACACCACATGTGTTGAGAATCTCATCGAACCATAAAATCTTGTTAGATGTTGAAATAGTTTGGACAAAAAGTGTTTCGGGTCAACTCAGCCCATATTAAAAATTGAACTTACCATTACAGTCTTCCCGTTACCCAATACAACTTTGCTCTGGAACCCTCGGTCAATGCCACTGGCAGCCACGGTCAAAATCCACGGTGCGTGGTTCACAACGCTGCCTAAACTAGGCCCATCATTCCCAGCAGAAGCCACAGTGAGAATGCCTTTATTCATAGCGTGACACGACGCGACAGACATAGTATCACTGGTGTACGTGCCGGTGACACCGCCTATTGAGATTGATATAATATCAACTCCATCATGAATGGCTGCTTCAAACCCGGCTAACAAGTCCATGTCTGAGCAACCCGAGCTAGCCCAACAGACCTTGTACATTGCCACCCTAGCTGATGGCACAGCCCCACGGGCTGTGCCTTTGGCTAAACCGAATAACTCTGCATTACGTATTGGTCTTCCAGCTGCAGTCGATGAGGTGTGGGTCCCGTGCCCGTCAACATCCACGGGTGATAAGATGTCGTTAGGATCGGGATTCTTGTCTAGCTTGAAGTATTTGGCACCTATAAGCTTGCTTTGAAAACATTCACATGAAGAAAGTCTTATAATCTAAACATCCCCTTATATGATCAATATTATTATGTGATATAAATATTAATAGCATACTTGTTGCATCCAGAGAAGTTAGCAAAATGATGACAAGATCCGTTCCATTTTGCAGGTGGCGGGCCAAACCCATCATCGTTAAAGCTTTCAGATTGCGGGGTTATTCCTAGTACGTTAAAACCGAAACTTTTTAAAACCACCATCATGGAACGAAAGTTGATATATTATATTGAAATATTGTGAACCTGTATCCATAACACCGATAATAATATCGCTTTCAAGCTTCCTTCTTCTTGCTGTTTGTGGAAATCCTATGAAATCCCATGATCTTGTTGTATGTAGTTTGCGGTACTGGTTTAGAATAACAGATTGCACATCATCCATACCTTCACAAACATTACACCAACCAAATCATATTAACAAACTGTTAAACGCACACCATGTAAAGGCCTGAAACACGTACTAGATAACTCTTTTGCTTCAGATTCTGTGAGCTTTGCTGCAAACGCGTTAAAGCTTTTTGTATAACTATAGACATGAGACTTCTTTGCATCTAGCTCACTATATGCCAGCACACATATGTTAGCACGTAAGAGGTGGCAAAACGGGTAGGCAGTAAAATATAAATATGACATGTATGATATGATTACAAAATAATGTTACTTTTTTATTCGTTTGTACGGTTGTACTACCTTCCTTTCAATGCCGATAGGATGCTGATGTGTGTGCTTGCCTTGGATTCATCGTTAACCGATTGACTGCTCAAGAAGACAATGTAATAGTCCTGCAGGAAACAACTATATATATAGATTTTATACAATTTGTAAAGCAGTAAGAAAAATGCATACATGTTTAAAATGACCTGTGTTTCTTCTTTATCTTGTAACATGTGACATGTTGTGATGAAACAAAGTAGAAAACAATAAACCAGAAGTAAGTATCTTTCCATCCTTGGATTTGGATGGTTCATGCTAGTTGTAGTGAATTATAAATAGTGAGTTAATTCTTAGTTGAATAGTTGTTTCCATTAGAAAACCTTAAAGACAAATTTTGTTCCTTTGTTGTGTTAGAAAAGAAAGTACCTAAGCCTAAGGCCCTATGTCTTTAGGTCATTTAACAAGTTCAGCTTGTCCCGTTAACTTGATAAAATGTCGTTGCGGGTCCCGTTTGAACTTGTTGATCAATATTTTTAAAATGTCTAGTAGATCCTATTGTCATTTTGATGTTTTGGAGAAGAAATTAATTAAGATGTTCACCAAAGATTCGATTTGTTTAATTATATCGTCTAATGTTTTCATCGTGTTGGCCGTTTTTGCTTGAGGGTTTTCGTTAATAAGCGGACAGAAAGACGGAGATCAACAAGAAGCTTGAAGATCAAAGTTGTGAAGGCCCATGGTGTATAGAAGAATGAGTGGCTTGTAAACCAGGATCCCAGTTATACTTGTATTCCAATGCAAGAATGGTGAAATGATATATCACAGTGGGATCCATTGTTGACTAAATTGTCTTCTCTTTAATAATCCAATTGATATTGGTAAAATTAACCATATCTCATCTCATACAATATATACACATATATAAGTTATTATATGATTCTCAAGGTTCTATACTTAATATTCACGAATCTAAACTGAGAACTGACGAGACCAAACCAAAATTAACTGAAAACCGTATTACTAACTACCGATTAACCGAAAATCAAATTAACTCAACGTCGGTTATTGGATTTGTTTTTGTGCTCTTGGTTAATCAAAATTAACCGAACCAAAGCATTCATATCTTCATATATTTATAGCCTTATACCTCTATTTCATGTTTTATACTTCCATATTTCATGTATTTACACATACTTCCTACAATATTTATAAGAAAAAAATTTACCTCAAGTTTGGTACTAGTATTAACCGAACCTAACCGTATAAGTGACGAACTAATCAAATAAACCGAACTGCTTAATAGAAAATTGATTGGTTAATAAACTAAATTCACCGGTGTATTCAGTTTCAATTGAGGTTAATAACCAAACCACGCACACCCCTTAATAAACAAAAAATTATTAATTGATATTAAGCAATTTTGTCATTTTTTTTCTCCTAATAAACCCCATCCTTAATTTCCAAATACCATGTTCATCTTCATCATAGGAGAAAAAGGCCAAAATTGATTTAGTGACAAGAGTTAACGGGGTTAGTGAGCTCGTGGTTAATTGCAAGTGAAAACAAAACTATTGGATGGAAGCCGTAAATTTAAAACCATTGGTCTATAACCACAGATTTGTTAAACCACAAGGATAAAAACTGCACTTCTCTAACACAAAAATAGGGGTCCAAAACGAGTCAAGCCTAAGCTTAGCTCGGTCTCGACTTGTTTATTATTTATTAGTTAATTTATATATATATTTTTTTCAATTTTAATACTACGTACAAAATAGTATATATCACTTAGTTATTTTTTATAACTTTATAAATATTAATTCATAATTATTAAATATATGTAGAAAAAATTACATAAATGACAGGCTTGTGAACTGGTTCGAGCTTGATAAGTAAAACTTATGTTCAGACTCGTTTATTAAACGAGCTTACTTTTAGGCTCAAGTTTGAGCTTGAGCTTGATTAAGCTCGGCTTAATCAAGCTTTTTCACAAGTGAATCTCAAATAGTTCACGAGCAGCTCGACTCGTTTACGCCCAACACGAAAAGTTCATAAAATGGGCTCAAAAGCTTTGTTAACCAACCCATCCTCCTCCATGTGTTTGGTCCTCAAATAATAAGAGAACACCACTGGGTTTAGTTTTGACCCGAACCCGTAAAGAAATGATGTTCGTCGTCCTCCGTCGTACCGGCCGGCGGTCCTTCACCACCACCACCACCTCAAACCTTTACACCAAGTATTCATTCACTCCACCTCCATCACTTCATCAAAAACAACATATTATTAACCCACAAACACAAAACAACAATAAGAAGAAGAAAAGCAAGCCTCTTTACCGTCCTCCATCTTCTCTCGACCGGTCCGGCAAAGAACCCATCAACTCCTCCAACCTCCCATTCGACTTCCGGTTCAGCTACACCGAGAGCAGCCCTGCGGTGCGCCCCATTGGTCTCCGTGAGCCAAAGTACTCGCCTTTTGGCCCCGAGAGGATTGACCGTGCCTGGACGGGCGTATGCGCCCCTGCGGTCCACCCGATAGCGGGTAAGGAAGAGAGTGGGAGGCTGGAAGGGAAGAGGAAGATGATGAGGGACAGAATTCAAGGACAGGAGTTGACCAATGCTGAGAGGATTGCATTGGTTGAGACCTGTGGGAAGCATAAAACCAAGAGACAGATCAATTTGGGTAGTAACTATTGATATAAATTGATCAACTTTTGAACTTATGTTAGGTTCTTATGATTTAGACAAGAAATCTAAGATGGTTTGGTTCGGTTCGGTTATTAGCCTAAACTGCCTAAACTGAAACCGAATACGTCGGTTAATCTAGTTTATTAACCAATTGGTTTTCAGTTAATTGGTATGGTTTATTCGGTTAGTTTGTCGGTTTTTAGTTCGGTTTGGTTAGTTTCAGTTAATAACTAAAACCAAACTTGGGCTAAAGTTTTTGTTAACCAAAATATAATTGGTTCAGTTCAGTTTTGTTAACCGAGGGTACAAAAAGAAAAAGGTAACCGATCTTTGGTTAGTTTCGGTTTCGTTAGTTTTCAGTTCGGTTATTGCTCACCCCTATGTTTTAGGTTTAGTTTATCGGATTGGAAGTTGTATTGTTTTGAATGTGATAATTGGTGTGTTGAGGACAAAGTGATGGTTAAAGTTGCATGGCATGGTACAATTCTAAATTTTTAACATTTTATGCTTGCATGATTGAGTGATAGTTATTAGTTTATGCATTTAAATAAAGTTACTAATGCATATCTGTCTGCTTGATTCTGGTTTATGTGACTAATTTAAGAGATAGAAGCTCACTAGTGACTAGATTATCAACTTTTGTTTGATATAAGTTGTGCGGGTAGAATATTTTCCCTAACTGTTATCTTGATGGTGATGTGTGTTGACTTTGTAGGAAGGGATGGATTAACACACAACATGTTGAATGACATTCATAATAACTGGAAGCATGCGGAAGCCGTTAGGATTAAATGTATGGGTGTACCAACTGTTGATATGAAAAACGTGTGCGCGCAGTTGGAGGTAAGCTCGTTTTTTTAAACTGTTGGATGTGAATGCATTGCTTGATTATGTTATTATTGTTTCCACCAAAGATCACATCTTGCAGATGGCTTAAAGCACTTTTTTTTTTCATTCCAAATTTCCAACTCCATTTTGAATTGTATGTAGTATGTTCCAGGATAAAGCATTCGGTAAGATCATACATAGACATGGCGGTTCACTCATATTATATAGAGGCAGAAATTACCACCCTAAGAAGAGGCCCGTCATCCCGTTAATGTTATGGAAGCCCCAAGAGCCAATATATCCAAAGCTGATAAAAACTACTATTGAAGGTCTAAGCATTGAGGAAACAAAAGAAATGAGGAAGAAAGGATTAGCTGTTCCTGCCCTCACAAAACTCGGTAATTCTTCTCTAAGTATTTTGTTGGGTCTTTAAATGTATTAGTAATTAAACATAAGTTACATTTTCTTTTAATGCAATGTGTTAATGCAGCAAAAAACGGTTATTATGGTGGTCTTGTTCCTATGATCCGAGATGCCTTTCTGGTGGAGGAACTGGTGCGGATCGACTGTAAGGGTTTGGAAAGAAAAGATTACAAGAAGCTTGGCGCAAAATTGAGGGTTAGTGTTATAACTAATGCCTTTTGATTTTTGGCTTTTTAATAATTTTTTATACTTGTGCATATGTGTAAAATGTAGGATTTGGTTCCATGCATTCTAGTAACATTTGAGAAAGAACAAATAGTTATATGGAGGGGTAAGGACTACAAGCCTAAAGACGGTGGATGCTTTCTCATGGACCGTGAATTTTTTGACAAAAGCGAGACCGACCCAGAGCTTGAAAATCAAGATGTCAACCATGGTGAAATTGAGTTTGACTCTGATGACGAAAACTGAGATCTTTTATGTTGCTGCAAATCTTGAATCAAAGTTATCGATGCTTGCAAAGATGGATCATGCAGTCAAGTCAAAACTGAAGCAAAGTGAAGGATCGTGGATTGTTGAAGAAATCCTATGTTGACAGGCCGAAGAACTGTCGGTTTTCTTATAATCGTCCTTTTACAAATATTCGATATAGGTCTATATTGTTAATAATTAAAACCATATACTCATAAAACATTAGGCTTCCTTGGTTAGTTGATTTGTCAAATTTTTGTTTACTAAATTGGTTGATTTAGAATGGGCCAAATGTGTCGGCATTAACACCACCGAGACCAAGTTATCGTGTTAAATAAGTTAACAGATCGACACAGTTTTACAAAAATATTAAAGGTCGACACGATACAACATAGATTGTTAAGGGACGCATGTGTAAATAGCCAATTCATGTACGATATATATATAAGCATGATTAAAGATTACCAATCTTTTATCCAACACCAAAAATCTTCATATCCTCATTTAGAGGAAAGGAAAGAAGTTAAACCTATTATTATTATTATTATTCTCCAAAACAACAAACACCCTTTTGAGGTTTTTCTTGAATTCATTCATTTTAAAGATATGATTCGATCCATGAAAAAAATATGTTCAAGAAGCAGCACCGATCACGAAAACGAGTTGGAGATGGTGTTGGAGGTATCTCTGCCAGAAGAAATATTAATCAAAACCGACACCAACGCTGCCACAAAACGATGGCGACGTATATTCAATCTTGTTAGACCACAGAAAGATCGCGCCGCCAGGTGGATGACCACATTGTCTTCCATCAATGACGGCTCAAAGGACAAACAATTTATGTCTTTCTTGAAGATCGCTGGCTCTTCTTTCATCCCGTTTCAGGTTCAACTTGATCGCGCATTATCATTGCCCGTAAGAGACGGTTCAATTGTAAGCATCATACCTCAAATTTATTATGCTTTTTAGCATACTTCTGAATCTATGTTACAATTGTTTTTCCATATATTGGCTTGACTTTCGAGGTCAAACCAAATTGAAAAATGGTATATAAGTCAACCTCTGGTCAAATTCTAATGACAACAAACTGAACTTAAAAAAGGTAAACTTCCTATATCAAATGCATATATACAGCCATCATAGCATGTAATTGATCAATTTCTGCAGGAAGCATCTACAGCTAAATATATTGTACAACAATACACGGCAGCAACAGGCGGGTTGGCTGCCATGAACACTGTGAACAGCATGTATGTTGTCGGTGAGGTGAACATGGTACAATGTGAAATCCAGGAAAATGATCAAGACAAGACACGTGTCAGAGATGGGTCCGAGTCGGGTGCATACATGCTGTGGCAAAAGAATCCTAATCTATGGTTCATGGAGCTGGTTGTCTCCGGTTGCAGAGTCAGTGCTGGCAGTGATGGCACCGTCACGTGGACCCAGTCTTCTTTGAACCCCTCTCAGTCTTCCAAAGGACCTCCAAGACCACTTCGCCGTTTTTTTCAGGTAAACTTTACTAATGTTCATATCAGTATTATGGTAATGTTGATTGATTATATATGGATTTGGTCAATGGCAGGGCTTAGACCCGGGGTCAACAGTCAACCTATTCCTAAATGCAGTGTGCATAGGAGAAAAGTTGGTCATGAACGAGGATTGTTTCATACTAAGGCTCGACACGAGCCAAGATATCCTAAAAGCACAAAGTAAACCAAACATGGAGACCACACACCACATTATACAAGGATATTTTAGTCAAAGAACAGGTCTTCTAATCCAATTTGAAGACACTAAATTGGTCAAAATCAAGTCAACACGAAAGGGTGGTGATCAATATGTCTATTATGAAATAAGTATCGAATCATCCCTAGAAAATTACAAACACAAAGATGGAGTCAACATCGCACATTACGGGAAAACTGTAACATCAGTTTATAGATACGGGCAAGGAGGTAACACGAAATGGAAAATTGAAGAAACGTGTACACTTAAAGAAGTCGAGTTTAACATATGTAGTTTATAAACGGATTCTTTTTTACCTCCCCCGGATGTAAAAAACGAAGAACAGTTGGTCTAAAGTTACTTGCTTTTACAAATGTAAACGAAAACATTATAGCAGAAACAAATTAAATACGTAAATATGAATACTCAGATCAAATCCATAGCTACAAAAGCCTAAATAATATGCAAAAACACCAACATGGATTTACAAGTTGTAGTCTAGGATTACTTACTAGCAACTAACACCATTGTACTTGGATAGAGGGAAAAGATTAATTGGGAATATAGGGCTCGAAAAGCTTTACACAAGGATTCGTATCATATTGCAAAACTTCAGCAGCCCGTTCAAATTCTTCTCTCAATACCCGAATGCTACGTTTGTCCACAACCCGGCCCAAATCGTGAGATACCTCAAACGGATCTTCTATGCAAATCAGATGACGGTCATTCCCGATCCTTCTAGTCCAGTCTTTTTCCCGTTTGCTATACACATTTACAAATGTATAAATAATCAACTTTCCATTAACCTAACGGTAATTAGTAAATAATATATGAGATGTTTCAAATTAGCAACCAACCTTATTAAGCATCCCATACGTATAGATATGACATCATTTGTATAATCATGACGATAAGCCCAGTAGTTAAAAAACGCCCAAACCAATTGAGCAATACTTTCACCATTACGGGACCCAAAACCTTGAAGCTTCTCGACTTGGTCAAAGTAAGAGCATTCAACATCGTCCACATTTACTTTATATGTTGTCTCCATTCCCTAATAAAACAATACATTATCCAACATTTTATAAAGATTCATAAATGGGAAAATAGAAAAAAGAAAAGAAAGAAAACCTGAAGACACGGAAGGATAGAAGGCGTTCGCTGCTGCAAGAAATGAATGCACATCAAAACGTACCTGAAATTAAATAAAAACAGTTTTAAGATCATAACAAAAGAGTAAACTATAAAAAGAGACATAAACGGTTAACCCACGCGTAGCTAGATAAGGTCCCTTGATAAGTTTCATTAACCCCTCGGGATTTTGCCCAATGTTTAACAATAAACGCCAGCTGTCGCAGTCTCGGATCTATCTTCGAGTAATCACGAAGAAGTTTTGTATTTATAACAGCAAGCAAATTGTTGACACAGATATCACACGAGATTCCAGTGGCGGGATCCATAAGCTTCACTATGGGAACCCTGGCACGAGTCAACGCCTACAAAATGAAGCGTAAATCAAATCCTGAAATAGAACGAGTAATCTTTTTAGAAACAGAATAGATAACATACCTGAACATTTTCAAGGTTATCCGATTTCAAAATGTCAGCCAGCTTTAACAAGATTTCTGCTTTGTCCACGTCATCATCCCCCATTGCAAGACAAACATCGATGTCACTTTTACGAAACCCGAATGAGTTGGCACAAGATCCGTAAAGAAATAACCGAGCATTGGGCCATTCATTTGTAACATGTTTATTTAATAAAGCCATTAGCTGTTTTTGCTTCTCTTTTTCTTCTTCTGGTGGTATCAAAGACTCATAAATTTCAAGAAAATGATCGTTTAGCATGTTTATATCCCTCCGGCATTCTATATGACTTCTATGGTTTCTCATTCTCTGGTTCAGTAGCCATTGCCCCCTTTTATCTGATCTGTATTCCTGATCATAAATTGTGATTTAAAAATAAAGCTCGAAAGTACTAAAACTCATACACAAACATGCAAAAAGGCTTTTAACTTTTTAAGACAACAAGCATACAGATTCAGTTTAATCATTACAAACTCAGCTTCGGTTTTATCTAGTAAAGTTCAAAGCTTGTTAATAATGTCAGCATGGAAAAGGGAAACAAATCTAAGACCTTAACTAATTATACTAATCTATATCCAATATCTTGATAATAAACTCACAAATAATAAGTAATCATGTGTAACAAAAAGAACATCTTTAAAGTCTTGTAAACATTTATGATTTACCTTATCTCTTGATTTAGGACCCGTCTTTACATCACCCTTGTCATCCGTTCCGTCTTCAAGCAATAAATTCTCAACCTGTTCCTCTAAATCATCCAAATCCCCTGAGTCAGCCCCATTGCTCATCGATCTGTTCTCACTCGGGTCATGTACCACTTCAACATCTCCTCTCGATGGACCCGAATGGCTACCCCCAAATTGCAATCTTTCCCCCGAATTCGCAACATCCCTCTGCATACTATGTTCCGGAATCCTCGTCCTCGAACTGCTAGAAAACCCTGGTGGCGGCATCCGCTTCACGGCTTCAGGTGACATGTAATTGCCAAAAGTCAATGAGCTAAGCTTCATATGTTGCATTAACTCCACATCCGGACCGGGACCGGGACCATTCAATCTAGTATTCCCCATGGCCAATTCTCTTTCCCTCAACAAATGCTGTTCGATACTCGCCAAATCGTAATCCAAGTTTGCTTTTTTCGGCATTATTGGTGCTTGCAAAGACCCGAAAACCAGCTTGTTATGCCGATCTTGCCCCTGCTCCTGCTGCTGCAGCTGCTGGTGTTGGTTGCTGTGAATAAGTCCAGGCTTTGATAGATAATCAAGCACGTTTTGATCGTTGACCTGATGTTGACCGTGGATGTAATTAGCAGCAGTCCAATTAGGGTTTGGATTGATGAGACTGG
This sequence comes from Bidens hawaiensis, assembly GCF_021521415.1. NCBI lineage: Eukaryota > Viridiplantae > Streptophyta > Magnoliopsida > Asterales > Asteraceae > Bidens > Bidens hawaiensis. Next base: position 18,806 of record NW_027497784.1, on the reverse strand, counting down.
GGTTAGGGTTTCCCTGATTGAAGTAATTATTATTATGATGCTGCGGAAGAGGAGGATGGGGGAAGAGGGTATGTCGGGAAGAGAATGGTGGTGGCGGGAAAGGTGAGACGGCGGGGTCGTGAGGGAGTGGTGGTTGGGTGGTCGGAGGACGTGGGTGTTGAGGTGGGTTTTTAAGGAGTTGGAGAAGAAACTCGCCGCCGTTTGCTGGTGGTGGTGGTGTGTTGATATTAATAATATTATTATTACTATCAGGTCCTCCTCCACCGCCGCCGGCCATGGTTGGTTTGTGGGTTTGGAGAGAAAAAGATCAGTTGAAATAATAATAATAATAATAAGTGAGTTCCATTGCGTCCTTAACAATAAAGGGTTGTTTGTGTCTTGTTTGGTACTTTTTATCTTTTTTCTTTCTCTTTGCAACTTGACTTGCTTGTGTTTTAAAGGGTGTACAATAATTGTTTACATTCATTTTCTTACCAATTTTCATGCTCTAGACTCTAGATGCAATACAGCTTTGTCATGTTGTCAGTTTGATTCCCGAGTTTATTCGGGTTTTCATTCCACCATGTGTTATATCAAAGAATTATGCTCTTACGACGGCACAATGTCTGCCAAGTGACAGTCGGCGGTGTGGTTTCCCTGTTAGCCTTAATTGTGTGATCAAGTTTGATAAAATGTTGCGGGTCAATTTTGTAATTAGTACAAAGTATAGTTTAAGGTGTTTTATGTAACATTTGTAAGTTAGAGGGTCTTGATGTAAATATTAGGCGGTTATAAAGTTAGTTATATAAGTACTAGGTAGTTATATAACCGCCATGATGATGCCTATAAATAGATGTCGATGTAAGTGTCTTGCAACAACGTTGTTCGTATAATAAAGATCGTTTCTTGTTCGATCAATAAAATTTGTATTTCGGGTTTCATTCCTTGTTATTCTTATTTATGTTATGTTCTTGATTGTTGGTTGAATCGTGATCTCCTGGTATCTGCATTCCCGAGGGAACGTCCAAGCCAAATTCTGAAGCTAACGTGGACCCGGTTAAAACAATATAGTCTGCCCAGAGTGGAGCAATGAGACTCTCCAAATTTAGAGAGAGTAGTGGCCTAAACACAAAAAAAATAAATTCATCATTTAAAAAAAAAAAAATTGTTACCAATTTTCATGCTCTATAGTCTATATACAACTTTGTCATGTGTCTTACTAGTTTTTAAAGTATAAAGGCATGCATATATTTATCTTTCTCTTATCATACATATGTATGTCTTTAAAAGAATGAGAAACAAATAGATTGGGACGGGAAAGATAGAGGGAGATATGAAAGGTGAGACGTAATTGGGGTTTGAAGAACTTTAATAGCCTTTATATATTTGATAGTTTTACATGTTTTTGTTATATGAGACCAACATTAACAATACTTGATATAAACACTAAGCTAGAGTACCATAAAGAGAACCGAGATATTTCAACGTCTTAGCTTCAAAAAAAAAACAAAAAAAGTGAGTTGATATTAACTCTTTCTAAACTGAAATACATGCAAAAATGAAAACCTTGAATTATGTGTTGTATTGTATTCATTGCATTTGCATGTCTATACACAAGTATTGATTTATATTCATCATGATGAGCCTATTCAATACAACCAAGTAATGCGTAAAACTAATTATATATGTTATACAGTGTATGTATTTAATATAGCCTTGGGACTCTTAAAGGTATAATGTGTTTTATATAATTCAAATCTCATACGTAAACAAGGGTACGTGTTTTATGGATCAAATGGGATGTAATTAGTGTAAACCAACGTACGTATGTCCTTTAAGCATGTATATTAGGTGGTTGTTGAAGTGGATTGTATTAAGGAAGGGAAACCCAAAGGCTAGAGGCTTTTGTGTGAAGGCTCGTGTTTGAAGATTGAGTCCAACTTTCTGTATATATATTGTGTGGATAAGTTTATATATGGACAATCTGTATTTTGTCATTTGTGTGCACTTCAATTTAGTGTGGTACTAAGACATTTGGTAAATAAATTAATATTAAGCTTCTGCTGCTAAGTTACTGCATTAGTCGATCACATTAATCCCTTTCGAAAAGTGTGGGGTGTGAAAGCAATCAACGCTAACAAGTAACATGTTAAGTATAGTCGATCATAATTAAAAGGCAATAAAGAAAGGCCTTCAGTTAAATTTTTCTTTGTTTTTTAAATTGTTAACGCATGCACCTTACAGAAACCTCGACTTCTAAGTCAGACGGGAGACACCTTAGAGCAAGCGTAGTGAGTGCTTTAATTTAATGAATTTATTTGTTTTATTTTTGTTAAAAGAAAAATAATAAATAATAATGAGGTAATGTGCAGTTTGAGTGTTATGTGTTAAAAAAGAAAATAAGTAAAGGAAAATAATTAATACACATTTTTGTAAATGAAAAAAGAAACAAAAAAAAAAGTACGTAATTTTCTTGTAAGCATTATTCAAAAAACATAATTCAATAGTTGGAAAATGTAACCATGCGTTTGAAATTGACGATGAATGAATTAAAATCCCCCAAATCTTGGTTTTGTTTCACGAGACAATTAAACCGTTGAAACCAACAACAACATTTTGACGTTCGCATGAACGCAACATCGCCGGTCGGTCAGATTCATCCTCGGATGATTAATTTTTATATAATTATCCAAAAACCCACCAAACTGAATTTTCCATGCATGGATCCGTCCGTATGTGCTTGCTACCAACATCATCGATCATGCATGGTAGCATTCAATTCAATATACAACGATAATTAGGCAGGTTATTAATATATGCTTTACGTGATATAATATATAATTCATTCATACACCAACAAAACCATGCATGCCTTTTGAAATTCATATTTCATATTAATTTCTGTATGACATTAATTTATTTATTACATTTAGGGTTTCTATGCTTTGCATTATATATGATCATAACATACAATTGCTTCTACTTGCATTAAACTAATTATTATATAAACTAATTTTCTAAACTAATGTCTGCAGTCAGGTGGTGATTATGTATAAATAAAGATTGATTTGTTGCTTAATAACTCCTAATTAAAAAAAAGTGACAACACCATGGATGATGATCAAACGGGAGCGGAACCATCCACTTCAAGCCGCGTTAATAATAATAATCTTAAGAAAGTAAATACTGGTGGGATCATCAAGGATGATATCGATGCAATGTTGGAGCTGGCGTGTTTAGATCGAGACAATCTGGATGATCTAATGAGCCCATATGGATATAATCATCAGTCTAACAATGGTACTCAAGCATTCGATCACTTTGATTCTTCTTCAAATCATAATATTAATCCTCTAGATCAAGACCACCCTCGTTCGCCCTATAATGTTACTACGCAACAATCAAGTTTCTTTCCTTCATCACCTAGGCCCAAACCGAAGCCACCCGTCACACAAGAAGATATGCATACAGAAATCCTGCGTCTAGTGGATTCTGCAATCATGGGCCAGACCGAAAGCATGGACACCATGAAGAATATTGTGAGCGGTGCAGAGAGTTTTGGAGAAGGAGTCGACGCAGACGGTATTGCTGATATGTTGGTTGATACACTTCTTACAACAATGGGAGGAGTTGAATCTTTTGAAGAAGAAGATGATGGTGATAGCATACCTAGAGTTATGAAGAATACTCAAGCTGCCGTCATTTCGGGTGAAATTCTTCCTTGGCTTCCTTGGTTGACCGATAGTGTCGGGTTCATGTCCCCCAGGACCCGAATGGTTCGTGGGTTACGGACTATTCTACGAGTGTGTACACGAAACCGGGCCATGTGTTGTGCAGCGGGCCTGACACGGGTTCTTCTGCAAACGGCTGAAAAGATATTTCTTGATGATGTTGGGTCAACAAAGCAAATGAAATGGAACGGTTCACCGTTATGCTCGTGTTTACAGTATTTAGCGGGTCATTCGGTTAGTGTAGCGGATCTCAATATGTGGTTTCGGTTAGTTAAGAGAATGATTAAGACTCCATGGGGTCTACGGTTAATGCTTTCGTTAGAAAAGGCGTTAAGTGGCAAGGAGTCACGGGGCCCACAAACTTCTTTTGAGTTTGATGGTGAAAGCTCGGGTTTACTTGGCCCGGGAGAGGGCCGTTGGCCGTTCCCAAAGGGCTATGCATTTGCCATGTGGATTTTTATCGAGTCATTTGCTGCAGCAGATGCTGAATCCAAATCGAGCAACTTTTCAATAGACGACGGTGCGAAGAATAAACCTTGTATTTTTAGTTTTATATCTTCGGATAATCAAGGTATCGAGGCGTATTTTCATGCTCAGTTTTTGGTGGTTGAAAGCAGTGGTGGAAAAGGGCCAAAAGCAACTGTTTATTTTACTTATGCTTTTAAATCACAATGTTGGTATTTTATTGCTTTGGAGCACACTTTAAATAGTGAATTAAGATTATATGTTGATGGGAAGTTACACGAAAGCCGTCCGGTTGATTTACCTCGCATTAATAAACCACTTTCCTTCTTCTGCATTGGGACTAATCCACCACCTGCAATGGCTGCTTTGCAACAGAATTCGCGAAAGTTCCCGTTGTTTGCTGAGTTGGGCCCGATATATATTTTTAAAGAGCCTATAGGGCCCGATATGATTGGGAGGTTGGCTTCTAGGGGCCCTGATTCAATCCCTTCATTTGGGAATGCTGCAGGATTAATGTGGTTGTCTACTGATGTCCATGTGGCAAGTATTGAAGAGGAAAGTGCTCGTTTGGATGCCGATATTGCAGCACACCTTCACCTTCTTTATCATCCTAGTTTGCTAACGGGCCGTAATTGTCCAGATGCTTCCCCTTCCGGGACTTCAGGTTTTGTATATATATTTCAGATTATGTTAAACTGAACTGTTGGATTTATTGTTTGATAAACATTTCAGGGCTTCTTCAAAGATCTGCTGAAGTACTTGGGCACGTACCTGTAACTACACGAATGAGGCCCACTGATGCTCTGTGGGCCCTAGCGTACGGAGGCCCAATGTCTTTACTTCCATTTGTAGTAAGCAAAGTTGATCATGATACATTAGAACCCCAAAAAGGAAACATTAAATCATGTTTAGCCACTACAGCTCTCGCTGCTCCAATATTCAGAATCATAGCGGTAGCAATCCGACACCTTGGAAACAGCAACGAGTTATGCCGAACACGTGGGCCCGAGGTTCTATCAAAAATATTAACATATCTTTTAAAAACTTTATCTTCACTCGATGCTGCAAAGCATTCAGTAGCAGATGAAGAAATTGTCGCTGCGGTTGTGAGCATATGTCAATCCCAGAAGGATAATGTGACACTAAAGACACAACTTTTTAGTACTTTGCTGTTGGATTTGAAAATTTGGAGCTTATGTAGTTATGGGATACAAAAGAAGCTTTTATCATCTTTAGCGGATATGGTATTCACCGAATCGTCTGTAATGCGTGATGCAAAAGCTATACAAGCACTTCTTGATGGCTGCAGGAGATGTTATTGGACTGTTCATGAAAAAGATTCTATGAACACGTTTTCTATTGACGGGGGGCCACGCCCCATTGGGGAAGTGAATGCTTTGGTTGATGAGCTTTTGGCGGTTATCGAACTTCTTTTGGTGGCGGCTCCGCCTCCAATGGCGGTTAATGATATTCGGTGTTTGCTTGGATTCTTGGTTGATTGTCCACAACCAAACCAGGTAGTATTACTTTTAGAAAAATAACATTATATTCTAACTTTATTAAGAAAAACATAATGACTGAATTAATTATAGAAATTTATAAAAATATATCCATCCAGGTTGCAAGGGCATTACACCTGATATATAGACTGGTGGTACAACCGAATACTTCTAGAGCCGATAGTTTTTCAGAGGCCTTCTTATCATGTGGTGGCCTAGAAACACTTTTAGTCCTATTGCAACGTGAAGCGAAAGTTGGTGATCATGATGTACCTGAATACGATGACGATATCTTGTCAGTCTCGCGATATAATAGCGAAAGTTGGCCTGAAACGGACGATGCAGGATCCTTGAACGGAAGTGAATTTTCATTTTATGATCCTCATAACCGTAATAGTGTCCTTGGCATTGGCATGGCATCTAGTATAGGAAGCAGAGTGTCGGCTTCCGAGAGTTTATTTATCAAAAACTTGGGTGGCATAAGGTTTTCGATTAGCGCTGAAAATGCAAGGAATAATGTGTATAATATTGATAAAAGTGATGGGATTGTTGTGGCGATCATCGGGCTTTTTGGGGCTTTAGTTATCTCGGGTCATCTAAAATTTGGGTCTCATGCTCCACATGATCTTACGGGTAATCTTCATGGTTTGCTTGAGGGTGCGGGTAGTATGTTTGATGATAAAGTTTCACTTATACATTATGCTCTACAAAAGACTCTGCAAGTAGCACCAAACAGACTCATGACCGGGAATGTATACACGGCTTTATTGAGTGCCTCGGTATGTTGTATATCCAAAATGTGCCGACTTGGTGACTAGTCAAATGGGTGTTTTTTAAAATATGATTTATTTTTTCGCGTTGCAGTTAAAATCATCATCTAGAGACGAGGAAATGAATTTTTATGATCCACAACATCGATTTGAGCATTTAGAACTCTTGTTGGTTCTTTTGCGTTCACTACCATATTCAACGAAGACTTTTCAAAGTCGAGCACTACAGGTACTACCTTATAACTATAAACTTGTAACAAAATGCATATCATACCTTATATTTAGTATTTGCTTCTCCTTTTGATTTCAGGATCTTCTGATTTTGGCTTGCAGTCATTCAGAAAACCGGGTCAGTCTCACTAAAATGGAGAAATGGCCCGAGTGGCTCTTGGAAATTCTTATATCTAATCATGAGGTCACATTCCGGTCTTAAAATAAATAAAATTAAGAATGTTGCTTTTTGGTGAAATTTCAATCTTTAAAATGTTTGCAAATATCAAAACAGATGGCGGAGACAAATGGTTTGACATCATCTTCAAGCATAAAAGAAGTTGAAGACCTTATACACAGTTTCCTCATTATCATGTTAGAGCACTCATTGCGCGAGAAGGATGGATGGAAGGTTAATATTTCTTCTAGACTTCCAATGTACTAATAAAACAACTATTGATTTTAAAACATTATGTTCCTGTTTACTTTCATTTTCTTTGAAGTATACATGGTTCAAAATTTCAAGCAGTATCAGTTCATTTATATCGTTTCGTCATACTTTCCCTTGACAGGATATTGAAGCTACAATTCATTGTGCAGAATGGCTTTCAATGGCACACGGATCGAGCGCAAAAGAGAAACGGGCCAGGTATCACCATTATTTCAAATGAAAAAAGTGGTTTAATGTCTTGTGCAACAGTTATTGTTTCTTCTTCTGTTAATTTTTTTTAAGTGTTTGATTGTCTTGTAATGGTAGACTTGAGAAATCATTATCCATCTTTAAGAGAAGGCTTTTGGGTGAGTTGCTGGATTTCACCGCCAGAGAGCTGCGGGTTCAGGTGATTACATTTTACAGTTTTTATGACATTTTCCTTTATGTTGATTTTGAAATAATTTGTTTTGTTTTTGGGTGCAGACGCAAATTATTGCTGCAGCATCCGCTGGCGTGGGATCATATGGATTACCGCCTGAGGTTTCTAAGACAGAAGTAGAGAATGCTTATCAGTTGTCAGAGGCTTTGGTAGAAAATGCAATTGTTTTGTTAATGCTCGTGGAAGATCATTTTCGCCTGCAGAATAAAATATTTAGCTCGATAAACGGCAATCAGGTTCTTGCTTCAACGACTGATGATAATGGGGCGGAACAAATTACAGCTGCAGCAGTAGCTGAACCGTATGACTCAGTTTCTTGTGCTTTTGTGTCATATGGAAGTTGTGTGATAGATATAGCCCAAGGATGGGAATACAGAAGCCAGTTATGGTATGAGCCTCCAAACGCGCCTCACTTTGGAGGCGGTGGCAGCGGCTGGGAATCGTGGAAATCTTGTTTAGAGAAAGATTTAAACGGTAATTGGGTTGAACTTCCGTTAGTAAAGAAATGTGTCTCCTTGTTACAAGCTTTGTTGTTAGACGAATCCGGGTTCAGTGATGGGCTCGGTATGAGTGGCGGTTCGGGTGCAGGGTTGAGCGGGTTGTCATCACTTTATCATTTGTTGGACAGTGATCAACCGTTTTTTTGCATGCTTCGTATGACACTTCTTTCGTTGAGGGAAGATGATGTTGGTGAAAATGGTATGAGTATGAAGAGTAATGTTACTGTTGATGATGTGTTGTCTGAAAGATTACACGGAGAACATGGAAGTGCCACGTCATCCTTACGAAGCAGTCCTCGAACTGTCACGATGCATCCCAGTTCAGAATTGTTATGGAGGTATAGAATTAATTATAGATACCTTCACTATCACTCTGCAACTTTTTAAAAAATAAAGTAACTTATTTTCTCATGTATGATGAGCAGTGTGCTTTCTCCCATCTTGCAAATGGCAGTTTCCGAGTCAAAGAGACAGAGAGTATTGGTGACATCCTGTGTTTTATATTCTGAGGTTCGTTTCTGTTATTAGACTATTCATTTTGTTATATAGTAGATCACTAATATGCAGAATGTGTACAGGTATGGCATGCTATCAGCCAAGACAGGCTCCCTATAAGGAAACAATATCTAGAGGCGGTTGTCCCGCCTCTCGTGGCAATAATAAGGAGGTGGCGCCCTCTTTTGGCCAAAATTTATCAACTTTCTCCTCCAGATGGATGCAATCCGCTTGCTGTCAAGGACCCGGTTCTTGATGCCGAGTCAACACCTATAGAGGTTTACTATCTTCCTTATCTTATTCTTTCCTCATTTATTTTGGAAAAATATATGACACATGCAATTTGTGTGACTAGAGTGCTCTTGCGATGATCACACCGGGCTGGGCGGCTACTTTTGCATCACCCTCGGCTGCAATGGCACTGGCCATGATTGCTGCAGGTGCTTCTGGCGGTGAAAACTCCGCCCCTACACCCATCATAAACGTGCATCTAAAGCGTGACTCGTCTAGCTTACTCGACAGAAAATCAGCAAAACTTCATACATTTTCAAGCTTCCAAAATTCCATAGGATCATCCGACAATTCAGACGCTGCTTTAAAAGGTAAAGCTGCTGCACGTGCAACAGCGTTAGCTGCTGCTCGTGATCTTGAAAGAAACGCAAAAATCGGGTCTGGAAGAGGCTTGTGTGCTGTGGCAATGGCCACTTCTGCACAGAGGCGGCGTAAAGGCGACATGGAACGTATGATGAGGTGGAATGTTTCTGAAGCAATGGGGACTGCCTGGATGGAATGCTTGCAATCAGTTGATTCAAAATCGGTTTACGGGAAAGATTTCAATGCATTATCGTATAAATTTGTTGCTCTTCTTGTTGGAAGTTTAGCTTTTGCTAGAAACATGCAACGATCAGAGGTATATATCCTCGTGGCTCGTATACTCTGTCTTACGTTTTTTCTCAAAATAAACGAAGGTGTAGTTTTGATTTTTTATTTGTTAGGTTGATAGGCGTTCTCGCGTGGATTATGTTTCCCGGCTTCGTATATGTACTGGTAGACGTGTGTGGCGTAAACTCATACATTATTTGATCGAGAGCGACAATATTTTTGGATTACTGAGTAAAAGTCTTTGCAATCCTAAACGAGTATGCTACTAGCCTCTGTCATGTTTATAGACTCTTTTTATATATACTAAAAACAAAGCTGTAAATATCTAGAAAGTTAAACCGTTTTCGTCATAGGTTTTCTGGAAACTAGATTACATGGAAAGTTCTTCAAGAATGCATAGATGTTTAAGGAGGGACTTTAAGGGCACAGATCATTCCGGTGTTGCAATTGGCCACGATGATCCTACGCAGCTGGAACGTGATAAGGAAAACTTAATTTTGGCTCTAAAATCTCTGTCAACCGAAAAAACAAATGAGGATGATGAACGAAATGCAGTTATGAGCATGGAGATTAACACGGATGATATGTGGTTATATGAAGATATCCAAACAAGACCATCTGTAACTGCTGAGCAACACTTACAGGTCCCAGTGGATTCTACTGAACCTCAGGTTTCGAATTATCAAGATCTTTCACAGAGCCCATCAGGAGCAGGCGCCCTTCCCGGTGAACATTGTGAAATTATTATTGCTGAGCTTCCTGCATCCATGGTTCGCCCACTCAAAGTTCGATATGGAAAATTTCAGGTAATATTGAATAAATAAGCTTATTTAGCATTTAGGACTGCATGACAAGTTAAAATTTAATATGTGTGCATGTTTTTACTCAGATAACAACTAGGAGAATTAATTTTCTTGTCGATAAATCTGAGAAAAAAGTCGAAGATAAAGTTGAAGATAAGGACCGGAGCTGGTTGATGGCTTCTCTTCATCAAATACACAGTAGGAGGTTAGATAAATTGATTAAATTATTTTCAACATATTCGGTTAACTAACTCGGGTTAGATATGGCTTAGTTTCTAAATGTATTATATTTTGTGTAAATATTCTCTTCTGGCTATTTTGTCTACCTTTAAATCTAACTGTTTCAACTAGTTTTACAGTTGTACTGCTGTTACAGGTATCTCTTACGGAGAAGTGCTCTCGAGTTATTTATGCTTGATCGGTCGAACTTCTTTTTTGATTTCGGGGTAAACTTTTTTCTTTATGCAACTATATTATGTGAAAACTTAATCTGAAACCTTTGACTTTCAGCTTGTAACTCAATTGCTTTGTTGACTTTTTCCAGAATCCCGAGGCTAGAATGAGCGCGTATCGAGCTATTATCCACGCACGACCTCCACGTTTGAACACTGTCTACTTGGCGAATCAGGTTCTTTTCTAACCTGAAGTGATTACTTAATGGTTTGAACATGTACGATAAAGAAACAGTGAAACGAAAATGTGCCGGAACGAGTTAAAATCTCGTGAAGTGTATTAATGCATAAAACCAACTAAATTGTTTAAGAAGTTTAGATTATTGTTCATTTAGGTGAAAACTTATAAAAATTGTAAATGTTGTGAATTTCACGGGATATTCCTAAATAGAAAACGGGGTCTCGTTTTTTTAATAAGTCACAATGCTTTTCTCTTTGTGTTAGAGACCTGAGAAACTTCTCAAACGGACTCAACTTATGGAACGCTGGTCACGCTGGGAGGTACCTAAGAAAATAGAATATCGAGCATTATTCATCATTTGTTACACTTACATTCACCATGTTGTATCTTGGATTGGAGTAATAACTGTTCCTAACTATTTCTGTTACAGATTAGCAACTTTGAGTATTTAATGCAGCTCAATACATTGGCTGGGCGTAGTTATAACGACATTACCCAGGTGGATTAAGATATTTGATATTAATTTTATTAATATTGTCATGGATTAAGCTATAACTTCAAATTTCAATGCAGTATCCCATTTTCCCATGGATTCTTTCGGATTACAAATCAACTTATCTGGATCTTTCCAATCCCTTGTCTTACCGGGATCTTTCAAAGGTGGTATCCTTAATCTTTTTATTTTTTAAAAGTATGCCACATAAACTTAACATAAAGAGTTACTTTCCTTTCTAACTTACACTATTTTTGCAGCCAATTGGGGCATTAAACGATGACCGGTTAAAAAAGTTCCAGGAAAAGTATTCCAGCTTTAATGATCCAGTGATACCTAAGTACCATTACGATTCACATTACTCAACGGCTGGGACAGTATGTTTTCCAATAATTTCCTTATGGTTTCATATTTTGCACAAGTTCGTAACCTTTTGGTTTATTGTGACAGGTGTTGTATTATCTCATGCGAGTCGAACCGTTTACCAGTCTTTCAGTTAGATTACAAGGGGGGAAGTTTGCTCATGCTGATCGAATGTTTTCAGATATCGGTGCTACTTGGAATGGAGTTCTAGAGGACATGAATGATGTAAAGGAACTGGTACAAGTTTTTTTATTGTATATTTGTTTCTACATTCAGATTGTAATTAATTATTATAAATATTATTCCTATCATATATTTAAATTTTATTTGTGACTTTTTTATATTGAAGGTCCCTGAGATGTTTTACCTTCCAGAGATTTTGACAAATGAGAATTCAATTAACTTTGGTACGACGCAAGCTGGAGATAAACTAGGTACATACTCCAAATAATTTTGTCAGTTTCAGATTAAAAGATATCTTTATATGTAATATACTGTTTCCTGTTTTCAGATTGTGTCAAGCTTCCTCCTTGGGCCGAAAACCCTGTCGATTTCATGCATAGGCATCGAATGGCTCTTGAGAGTGAATATGTATCTGAAAATTTGCATGAGTGGATTGATCTCATATTCGGGTAAGATTTCTTTCATTAAACTTATAGGTGATAATATGAGTGGGTCCAGTAGGGTGGGTAACGGGCCAATGAGGGTAATCGTTCTGCACATGTTGAACCGGGCCCGAGGTACTTCGTCCAAAAATATTACTGTAAAACCTATAGCTTGTTCAAAGGGTATTTTAGTCATTTACATAAACAATAGATTTTTTTTACACAAGCTAGTGATAGAACCCAAACTTGTTACAAAATTTAAAGTAACTTATCCAAAGGTGTGACTAGAACCAAACCACATGAACTATTTATGTAATTAACTCTAAAAGATTTAAAAAAAAACAACCAGAATCGATCTATTGATAAGTAAACGGATCTAATTTAGCGCCTCTGAAAAAATTTTCTAGCCTAACATCTTCCCATCTAGGAAAAAGAGTCCAATTTTTTATATGATTTTTGTATGATATTTAGGTACAAGCAACAAGGGAAAGACGCTATTTCGGAAAACAATGTCTTTTTTTATGCCACTTATGACGGGGCTGTTGATATAGACAAAATTCAGGATCCAGTAAGTCCCATGAATATTGAAGTTCATTCAAGACATTAGGTTAATCCATGCAGTTTTATGCAATACTAGTTATTGGATTTAACATTCTTATTATTATTTTCTTAATAAAAACTGGCAAAAGGTCCAACGGCGTGCTGTCGAAGATCAAGTTCCTTACTTTGGACAAACACCGTCACGTCTTTTGGCAGTCCCTCATATTAGGAAGATGCCACTTTCAGATGTTCTTCATATGCAGGTAACTAACTCTTTATGCTGCTTGGTGTATATAAGACATAAGTAAATAGTACACAATATTTCCTGATTCTTTTATATATACATTATGTAATACCAGACCATTTTTCGGAACCCCAAAGAAGTAAAACAATATCAAGTTCCATCTCCTAACCGGTGCAATTTACCTGCGTCCGCTCTACATGCAACTTCAGATGCTCTTGTAGTTGTTGATACAAATGCGCCGTCAGCAAAGATAGCCTTACATAAATGGCACCCAAACACACCCGATGGATACGGAATGCCATTTGTGTTTCAACCCGGAAAAAATAATATGAATTCGAGTAGCGGTGGCGGATTTATGCGTTTCTTTCTAGGAAAAAGTGGGTCCAGGTCAGGGGGATATACATATCCTCAAGCTCATGCATATGCAGCTTCAGGGCTTAGAAGCTCTTCATTAGTATCCATCACATATAATAATGAAGTTATTACAGGTATGGATTTTATAATAATCTTGTTTTGTAAATGGCAATATATATAATTGTAAGTTATTACTAGGTGGACACGTGGACAACAGTATCAGATTGGTATCACCCGATGGCGTGAAAACATTGGAAATAGCAAAAGGACATTGTGCACCCGTAACATGTTTATCTCTATCACCGGATGGCAAGTATCTCGTGAGTGGATCCCGAGACACAACGGTTCTAGTCTGGAGAATACACCGATCACCAAGGTTCCGGTCAGGCAGCATGTCAGAGCCGCCAATAGGGACTATCACACCAACTTCAGTTAGTGCCACAACCGCTGCCAGTTGTTTCATAGATAAAACCAACAGAAGGCGTATCGAGGGTCCAATCCAGGTCATTCGTGGCCATCTTGGAGAAATAATTGATTGTTGTGTGAATTCAGATCTTGGAGCCGTTGCCTCGTGTTCTTATTTTTCAGACGTTTTGGTTCATTCAGTTAGTAAAGGTCGGTTGCTTAGAAAAATTCATGGTGTGAAGGCTGATATGGTTAGGATTTCAAGACGCGGGGTGGTTGTCATGTGGAATAACTCGGTTCGTGCTTTAACGAGCTATTCTCTTAATGGGATTTTAATCGCGCGTGCATATTTTCCTAAATCTTGTAGCATTAGCTGCATGGAGATTTCTTTTGACGGGTGGAGCGTTTTGGTTGGATTAAATTCATGTTCAGAAAATGATTGTGATGTTGAGGTAAATGAAGGTGAAGAAATCCAGAGACTGGATGTTCAATCTCCTTCGGTTTGTCTCATCGATCCACATACTCTTAAGGTACATTATCTTAATATTACCTCTATTTTCATCTCTCAATATGACAAAGCATATATACATTTTGACAGGTATTTCACACGATAAGGCTTGACGAAGGGCAAGATATAACAGCAATGACGATGAACAAGGACAACACTAATCTATTGGTGTCAACGTCGGATAAACAATTAATAATATACACAAATCCCGCTGTAAGTTAATCTCCTTGTTCTTAAAGACTTTAAAGACCTCATTTTGTTCTAATTTGGAGCAGAAACTTAATTCCTGGATGTTTCAGGTGAAGTTCACTGCAGTGGTTCGGCGAGCAGGAAGCAAAATCATAGGGTTGCCGAGGGGCAGGCGTCGATCAAAGAGGAGTTTGGCAAGCGTTTCAAGCGATGAAGAATAGCGGACTGCAACATGAAGTAAGTTATGGGGAGAGTCAACATTTTAAACAGTTGACTAGAAGTCAAGGTGGCGGTGTGCGGTCAACATGTGTCGTATAATCGTATATCTCTCGGCTTGGTAAATATCGATGAGTATCACATGAACTATTAATAGATGGTTGTTATGAAAATTGATCACTTTGATCTTGTAAAGTGACACCATCATGAATGTGAGTGTGACCCTTGAGCTTGTACATTTTTACTCTGATTCCTTATGTTGTAATGCATGTACTCTCTCATGTAGAAATGAAAAGAAAACCGCGTATATTGATGTTAAAACCATACCCTTGTCGAGTTTCTTAAACAATAACGGGTCAAAACGGGTTGGTGTGTTACGCAGACATTTTCATTTTTACCAATTTTATAAACAGTTGATGTTTTAATTGTAATTACATAAAGTATGTTAAGGAACACACCCATATATATTTCCTCTTTATGGGCATATAATTAAGCAAAAACATCGCCTTCTACCAACAACACTTGATCTTGGCGATCCGTCAAAATTTTGACCACAATAACGGATAGATGAAAAAAAAGTTTTGGTCAGCAGTTCAAGCCGTTTGTCACCAAATTTTGGTGTAACCGGTTGTAACAAACATCAAATTTGATCAAAGTGGAGGGATTTGAAAACCAACGTTATGAAATTCAACCAATTATATATAGTCACACGTGTGTGGCTGCGGCTTTGGTTCAACGTCATGACCTTGACACTGGCGATTCCGTTGTGGAGGGTTAACTTCATATTTTTAGGAATTTAGTATTTTGAATTTATATTTTACGGTTTTTTGTAAATGATGTAATTTTTTTAGTGTAAAAACATAAAATAAAAAAAATAAAGTGGTTAAAGGATGGATCGAGATAAATGAATGGCATTTTCATGATTAAATAATGGTTAGGAATGGAATGACTTGGCGCTGATGTGGAGGAGAGAGAACGTGAATGATGAAGATTAAGCAACTACTAAGAGGAAGGAAGCATAAGGAAATAAAGATGGATGTTCTATAGTGATCTGGGAAGAGTTTCGATGAGGGACCCGAGGCCGATGCCAAAACCGAACAAGACGAGATGACAGGAAAGCGTTCATAATGCAAAATTCAAATATGTTAATATTGTTGTCGGCAGCGACATCGACTGTATGAATCATTATCTTTTAATATTAAAATTCAAGTTTCTTTATATATAAATGAAAATACCGTCATAGGTAGGGGTGTCAAACGTGCCAACCCGCTCACAAGCTACTTAAGATCGGCTAACAAAAAGCTTGAATCGAGCCGTGTTTAAACGAGCTCTAACCCAAACTTGAGCCTTAAAATAAACTTGTTTAAAAAACGAGCTTGACCCCAAGCTTCACTTCTCAAACTCAAGCATGAGCTTCACTTCATCGAGCTCAATCCCGCTCAAGAGCCTAAACGTGTCTACTAAAAATATTATTTTTATTTAATATTTTTATCATATATTTGTTTTGCATTTATAATTATAACTATACATAAAATTATCATTAAAAAACTAAATAATACACATATTATATTATGTATTAATTAAACTCGAGTTTTAAAGATAGAGCTCGAAACGAGTTTAATCGAAACCTGAATTTACTACAAGTTAAACGAGCCGAACTCGCATCTTTACACCCATGTAGGTTTACAACTTATAATAATAATCTTGTGTGAACCAACCTTTAGTCAAGCAAAAACCTTTGAAAACAAAACCCTAAAAAGAAAGATTAATCAAATCATCAAATCAAATGGGAGGCAAAGGAAAGAAGAGAAGAGAAAAGAATTACAAAGAAGCCCATGGCGTCGGCAAGAACCGATTACCTCCGCCGCCGGTCCGTTCATCTCTCGATGTTATTCCGGCTAAGCTTCGAAAACTCATGTCATATACTTCCTCAGGCAGGTTTCCCATCTATTATTATTCACAAAACAACCATCTTTTAGCTATAATCTTGTTTATTGTGTATTCTTGGATTATAAAGTTTGGATTTTTGAACAAAACAAACCCATATTTCAGCTATAATCTTGTTTATTGTGTATTCTTGGGTTACAAAGTTTGATTTTTATACAAAAAGAACCATCTTACAGCTATAATTTTGCTTATTGGGTATTCTTGGGTTATCAAGTTTTGATTTTTAAACAGAAAGAGCCATCTTTCAGCTATAATTTTGTTTATTGTGTATTCTTGGCTTCTAAAGTTTTGATTTTTGAACAAAAAAAACCATATTTCAGCTATAATCTTGCTTATTGTGTATTATTGGGTTATAAAGTTTTGTTTATAATACAAAAAGAACCATCTTTCAGCTGTAATTTTGCTTATTGTGTATTCTTGGGTTATAAAGTATTTATTTTAAACAAAAGAAGCATCTTTCAGCTATAATCTTGGTTATTGTGTATTTTTGGGTTATACATATTTGATTTTTAAACCAAAAGAACAGTCTTGCAGCTATAATATTTTTTATTGTGTATTTTCTGGGTTATAAAGTTTTGATTTTTAAACCAAAAGAACCATCTTTCAGCTGTAATTTTGTTTATTGTGTATTCTTGGCTTCTAAAGTTTGGTTTTTTGAACTGATTTTTAAAGGGTCTGGGAAGTTTTCAGTGGATGGTAAAGAGAATAATAAGACCCATGGTGGTGGTTCAGAAGCTGGAAAATTAGTTGATAATAATGTAAGTTATTATTGTTTATTCTAATTTCTTTCAAGACTAGGGTTGTATTTTGGGATCCTAAATTGATGTGTCCTGATTTGGGCATTTTTGAATTAGATTCAAAATCGGGGATATATATATAAGTTTTCAAGTGAATTGAGTTAATTTTGGGATTTGAGATTGATAGACTTGAAACCAAGTTGATATTGAGTCATTAGTTGACCAAAAAGTCAACTTTATGTTTCTTAAAGATGCATCATTTTCATAGGCTATAGATTCCGACCCCAAGAATTACTCGACTAACCGCAAAAGTAATTTTTTTTTTCTAAATCTTTAGGAGTTAAAATCAAATAATTAGATAAGTAGACAATCGATCTGCTATAATTTAATAAATCTGTATGTATCTCAGTTTTTTACTTTTTTGTTAGAACATGCTTATTCAGATTTGATTACTTTAGTCCTAAATAATCTGAAAACCTAAAACACTCTACACTGATTTTGGTTTAAATATATATTTAAAGATTCTTAGTACTGTCGGATATGCATATGGGATAAACATTTTCTGCATATTTTGTTTGCAGAAACTTCCTAAGAAGGAAAAACTTGACTCTGTTTCTTCCGAGTCAAAGATTGAAGATACTCATGAAACAGACAACTTTTCTACTGAAAAGAAAAAGAAGAAAAGGAAAAGGAAGCAGGTAGAAGACCTTCGGTTTGTGGCTGAGTTAGGCGCAGTTGGTTCCAAAAGGAAGGAACGAAAGAAAAAGTACGGCTTTTATTCTTCTATACTATATTATTTCTCAATCCAGAGGCACCAAAACCACATTTTGTTTTCTATATTATAAAGTGTGTGTTTCATAGTTCAAGTTCAGGGTCTTTATGTGTAGCTATAGGATTTTTCCCAGAAAAATATGCGGTTATAACAGTTGAATATATATGCAGACTTCTTGAAGAAAGGAAAAAGAAGCACAAGAAGGCGAAAAAAGAAGATGATCTAAACTTTCCTGAGCGTGAAGAGATCAAATTTGGAGAAGTTGTTCAAGCTCCACCAAAATTGGTCAATGTTCCCAAGGTTACATTTTTCATCCTCTAATTTGATATTTAGATTCCATATATGTAAGTCAATTTGGGTTGTATGTTATTAATAACCGGTCAAGCTGTAAAAAGTAAAATATATAGGTAAAAAAAATGAATGGGTGAAAACTGTTTTAAAATACATCTTTTAACTTGGTTTGAATTATTTTTTGAGCTTATTTTTATAGCATGCAAATTGACATGAAATTTTGTGTGCTTTGTAGCGATTTGGGTCTTCAGTAACCGCGTCCCAAGAGAGGATACGGTTGAGAACAATTGAAGCGTATAGGGA